>NC_063060.1:8299261-8315957 GCF_018812025.1 Megalobrama amblycephala | reverse complement strand
ATATGGCGTTATTTTACTGTCAAATGTCGAGAGCACATTATTGTGACACGAGAGCAAATCAATGTAATGCGCGAGCGCAAATCTGTTCCCTCGTGCGCGGATTTCCTTTGTTCTCGCGCAAATCTGTCCGCTCGCGCGCGGATTTCCTATGCTCTCGCGCAAAACTGGACGCGCGCTCTCAAATATACAGGGCTCTCTCATGAACTGCCTCTCCTCTAGCTCAGATATTGCGTGTGCACGCTCAAACTGTTTCCTGCATGCTCAAACGTGTCCTGCGCGCTGAAACTGCACATGTGCGCTCACGAATCTCTCCGTGCTCTTGCAGAAATTAATTTGCTTTTGGATTAAACGCTGTCAAAAGTTATCAACCAATCAGAAGAGACGACTGATCCATGTAAATGATACGTGGAATCTTATTGGCTGAGAGTGAACTGCGCCTGGAATTCTTTCTACAAAAATGGATATTTCATAATATTTATCAAATGTAACCTAGTCTAACTGCATCACATTACAGGTCAAACCCCAATTTATCTAAACAAACAAACAAAAAATGTTTCTTAAAGTTATTGTGGTCATACGTTTTGTGTTGAAATTTATATAAAAAATAGGTAACATTTTACAATAAGGTTTTTATTTGTTAACATTAGTTAAATGTATTATCTAACATAAACTAACAATGTGCAATACATTACTGTAATTATTAATCTTTGTTAAGGTTAAAAATACAGCTGTTTGTTGGTTGTTTACTTCACAGTGCATTTACTAATGTTAACAAATTCAATAAAAAGACCTTCAATAAAGCAGACTCTGTACTGTGAAGGGCTCAGAAACTAGACTGAAACATCTTGTAAGAATTTAGATTTAAATAAGAGTGAAGTTGACGTGAAACTATTTTTTCAAAAACATTTGAGATAAAAGGTAGATTAGAAATATGCTGTAATTTTCAAGTACAGAAGAATCAAGATTTGGTTTCTGAAGAGCAGGAACCACCAGACCATGTACTAATGTACCATTTACTAATGTTAACAAATACAACTTTTGATTTTAATAATGTATTAGTAAATGTTGAAATTAACATTAACAAATATTAATAAATGCTGTAGAAGTGCAGTTCATTATTAGTTAATGTTAACTAATGCAGTTAAATAATGTTAATGAAACCTTATTGTAAAGTATTACCAACAAATATCTTCTGATTTAAGACCGAACAAGATCAGGTCAGATCATCATTCCCTTAATACTTAAAATGTGGAGATCACATATACCACCATAGTCAATTTCTTTTGAGGTCGGGTATAAAACATGACATACAAAAATACTTAAGCTCTTATGTATGCATGATTAATCAAAATAACACGATCTTATTCCTAAATGACAACGATTCGGTTATGTCTATTAAACCTTTGAAATTACGAACATACTGGAATATTTAAACCTGGTTTTGCATTGCCGCTGAAAACAGTGGTCATAAACTATATGTTTTAAACAGCTTCACAAAGCGTTTTCAACAACACACTATTGCTACTTCTGTGTTGCAAACATTAAATAATAATGCAAGTAGCCTATTGCAATAACAATTTATAGTCCGAATATACACTGATTTTAGCAATAAATTACCTTTGAAACTAATGTTATTACACTGTTCTGCCAGTAGGTGGTGACCAGTGACTGTTAAAATGTATTTGATGATCAGAATCATTAATTCAAGAAATTAATTTAAAAACACTGTACGAATCATATCTTCATTCATTTCAAACGATATTGTAATTTAAATTAATACATATTTTTAAATAGGCTTTATAACATTTTACACATTTCTAAATAGACTGATTTATAACATTATTAGTTGTTTAATCTTTTGTTTTTAATTAATGTTTAATTTAATGTTTTGGTCCATGATATTGGCTAATATGATGGTTTTGGATAAATCGTTCAGTGGGGTTTGACCTGTAATGTGATGCAGTTAGACAAACAAGCTTATTAATATAGAAAACATCCAAGCGCCCCATTCCAAGCCATTTCTAAGATATGTCCTGCATTTTGATTAATATTATTAAATATTATTAAATTGTAAAGAAATGAAATATCCATTTTTGTAGAAAGAATTCCAGGGGCAGTTCACTCTCAGCCAATAAGATTCCACGTATCATTTTCATAGATCAGTCGTCACTTCTGATTGGTTGATAACTTTTGACAGCGTTTAATCCAAAAGCAAATCAATTTCTGCAAGAGCACGGAGAGATTCGTGAGCGCACATGTGCAGTTTGAGCACGCAGGAAACAGTTTGAGTGTGCACACGCATCTGAGCGAGAGGAGAGGCAGTTCATAAGAGAGCACTGTATATTTAAGAGCGCGCGTCCAGTTTTGCGCGAGAGCATAGGAAATCCGCGCGCGAGCGGACAGATTTGCGCGAGAGCAGAGGAAATCCGCGCGCGAGCGGACAGATTTGCCCAAGAGCAAAGGAAATCCGCGCGCGAGCGGACAGATTTGCGCTCGCGCATTACATTGATATGCTCTCGCGTCACAATAATGTGCTCTCGACATTTGACAGTAAAATAACGCTATATCTGTATAGAAATTTCATCATCAGGGCGTAATTTGCCAGAAATATTTTTCAGTAGGTCAAAATGGTTTCATACATGGCTCAAATAATATCAGAGAGAATCAATGAGTGTGTATTGAAAGTTCAGAATCGAATACTTTTCGGCCAGAAATATGTTCATTAGGTCAACTATGGACTCCAGTAAAGCTGATGTGACATCAGAAGGTGTCAGTAAGTATATGTAAAAAGTTCAAGATCGAGTATTCTTTGGCCAGAAATATGTTCAGTATGCCTAATATGGACTTCTTTATGGGTAAAGTAACATCAGAAGGAGTCAAAAGTAATGTGTGAAACGTTCAAGTTTGAGAACTCTTATGCCAGCAATATGACCTTTTTTTGGAGTATGACCAAATTTGCAGTATTCCATGGCTGACATATCATCAGATGGAGTCAATGACAATGTATAGAAAGTTCATGATCGAGGCCTTATTTGCCAGATATATGTCCATAATGTCAAATATGCAATACTCTATGACTGAAGTAACATCAAAAATGAGGCATGTATATAAATTTCCTGATCGACGACTCTTGGGAACGAAAAAGTTTAATCGTCTAAAATGTACTCCTGTATGGCTGAAAAATCTCAGAAGTTGAGTCAATGACTATGTATAGAAAGTTCAAGATTGGGCCGAAAATATGTTCAGTAGGTCAAATATAGACTTCTGTATGGCTGATGTGAAATCAGAAGGCGTCAGTGAGTGTATATAAAAACGTCAATGTCGAATACTTTTTTGGCAAGAAATATGTTCCGTCAGTCAAATATGGACTACTGTCTGGCTTATCTAACATCAGATGAAGTCAATAATTATGTATACAAAATTCATGATCGATGACAAAAAAATGTTTAAGTAGGTCTAAAATGGACTTCTGTACTGCTGAAATAAAATGAGGAGTCAATGAGTATCTACAAAAATTTCAAGATCAAGCGCTCTTAGGCCAAAAAAATAAAAAGTTCAAGATCGAGTACTCTTTGGCCAGAAATATGTTTCTAAGGTCAAATATGGGCTACTATCTGTCTGATGTAACACCAAAAAAAGTCAATAAGTCTGTATAGAAATTTCAGTTGGCTGACGTATCATCAGATGGTGTCAGTGACTTTATGTAAAAAGTTCATCATGGAGGACTAAATTACCAGTAATTTGTTCAGTAGGTCAATATGTGTTCATATATGACTAAAGCAAGATCAGAGTGAATCAATGGACTACAGTATGGCTGATGTGACATCAGAAAGGCGTCAGTATGTATACATAAAAAGTTCAAGATCGATTACTCTTTGGCCAGAAATATGTCCACTGGGTCAAATATGCAATACTATATACCTGACATTTCATTAGATGGAGTCAATGATTAGGTAAAGAAAGTTCTTGATCGAGGACTAATTTGCCAGAAATATGTTCAGTAGGTCTTATATGGACTTCTGTATGGGTGAAGTCAAATCAAAAGGAGTCAAAGAGTATATATAGAAAGCTCAAGATCAAGCACACTTAGGCCAGAAATATGTTCCTTAGGTCAAATATGGCCTACATGTCTGTTTGATGTAGCACCCAGAGTCAATGAGTCTGTATAGAAATTTCATCATCAAGGACTAATTTGCCAGAAATTTGTTCAATAGTTCAAAATGGTTTCATATATGGCTCAAATAACATCAGAGTGAATCAATGAGTGTGTGCTGAAAGTTCAAAATCGAGTACTTTTCGGCCAGAAATATGTTCATTAGGTCAAATATGGACTCCAGTAAAGCTGATGTGTCATCAGAAGGTGTCAATAAGTATATGAATAAAGTTCAAGATCGAGTATTCTTTGGCCAGAAATATGTCCATTATGCCAAATATGCAACATCATAGTGAGGCATGTATATAAAGTTCATGATTGAGGACTCTTGGGACTGCAACAACTTTAATCAAGTCTAAAATGGACTCCTATAAAGCTCAAGGGGAAAAAAAAAACAGACAGAGTCAATGACTATGAATGGAAAGTTTAAGATCGAGGACTAATTAGCTAGAAATATGTTCAGTATGCCTAATATGGACTTCTTTATGGGTGAAGTAACATCAGAAGGAGTCAATAGTCATGTGTGAAAAGTTCAAGTTTGAGAACTCTTTGACCAGCAATATGACCTTTAGGTCAAATTTGCAGTATTCTTTGGCTGACGTATCATCAGATGGAGTCAATGAGTATGTATAGAAAGTTCATGATTGAGGACATATTTGCCAGAAATATGTCCATAATGTCAAATATGCAATACTCTATGACTGAAGTAACATCTAAATGATGCATTTCCTGATCGAGGACTCTTGGGAATGAAAAAGTGTAATTAAGTCTAAAATGTACTCCTGTATGGCTGAAAAAACTCAGAAGTGGAGTCAATGACTTTATTTAAAACGTTCATCATGGATGACTAAATTGCCAGTAATTTGTTCAGTAGGACAATATGTGTTCATATATGACTAAATATGACTTCATGATCGAGGCCTTATTTGCCAGATATATGTCCATAATGTCAAATATGCAATACTCTATGACTGAAGTAACATCAAAAATGAGGCATGTATATAAATTTCCTGATCGACGACTCTTGGGAACGAAAAAGTTTAATCGTCTAAAATGTACTCCTGTATGGCTGAAAAAACTCAGAAGTGGAGTCAATGACTTTATTTAAAACGTTCATCATGGATGACTAAATTGCCAGTAATTTGTTCAGTAGGACAATATGTGTTCATATATGACTAAATATGACTTCATGATCGAGGCCTTATTTGCCAGATATATGTCCATAATGTCAAATATGCAATACTCTATGACTGAAGTAACATCAAAAATGAGGCATGTATATAAATTTCCTGATCGACGACTCTTGGGAACGAAAAAGTTTAATCGTCTAAAATGTACTCCTGTATGGCTGAAAAATCTCAGAAGTTGAGTCAATGACTATGTATAGAAAGTTCAAGATTGGGCCGAAAATATGTTCAGTAGGTCAAATATAGACTTCTGTATGGCTGATGTGAAATCAGAAGGCGTCAGTGAGTGTATATAAAAACGTCAATGTCGAATACTTTTTTGGCAAGAAATATGTTCCGTCAGTCAAATATGGACTACTGTCTGGCTTATCTAACATCAGATGAAGTCAATAATTATGTATACAAAATTCATGATCGACGACATAAAAATGTTTAAGTAGGTCTAAAAGGGACTTCTGTACTGCTGAAACAAAATCAGAAGGAGTCAATGAGTATCTATAGAAATTTCAAGATCAAGCTCTCTTAGGCCAAAAAATAAAAAGTTCAAGATTGAGTACACTTTGGCCAGAAATATGTCTAATGGGTCAAATATGCAATACTTTATACCTGACGTTTCATTAGATGGAGTCAATGAGTAGGTAAAGAATGTTCTTGATCGAGAACTAATTTGCCAGAAATATGTTCAGTAGGTCTTATATGGACTTCTGTATGGGTGAAGTCAAATCAAAAGGAGTCAAAGAGTATATATAGAAAGCTCAAGATCAAGCACACTTAGGCCAGAAATATGTTCCTTAGGTCAAATATGGCCTACATGTCTGTTTGATGTAGCACCCAGAGTCAATGAGTCTGTATAGAAATTTCATCATCAAGGACTAATTTGCCAGAAATTTGTTCAATAGTTCAAAATGGTTTCATATATGGCTCAAATAACATCAGAGTGAATCAATGAGTGTGTGCTGAAAGTTCAAAATCGAGTACTTTTCGGCCAGAAATATGTTCATTAGGTCAAATATGGACTCCAGTAAAGCTGATGTGTCATCAGAAGGTGTCAATAAGTATATGAATAAAGTTCAAGATCGAGTATTCTTTGGCCAGAAATATGTCCATTATGCCAAATATGCAACATCATAGTGAGGCATGTATATAAAGTTCATGATTGAGGACTCTTGGGACTGCAACAACTTTAATCAAGTCTAAAATGGACTCCTATAAAGCTCAAGGGGAAAAAAAAAACAGACAGAGTCAATGACTATGAATGGAAAGTTTAAGATCGAGGACTAATTAGCTAGAAATATGTTCAGTATGCCTAATATGGACTTCTTTATGGGTGAAGTAACATCAGAAGGAGTCAATAGTCATGTGTGAAAAGTTCAAGTTTGAGAACTCTTTGACCAGCAATATGACCTTTAGGTCAAATTTGCAGTATTCTTTGGCTGACGTATCATCAGATGGAGTCAATGAGTATGTATAGAAAGTTCATGATTGAGGACATATTTGCCAGAAATATGTCCATAATGTCAAATATGCAATACTCTATGACTGAAGTAACATCTAAATGATGCATTTCCTGATCGAGGACTCTTGGGAATGAAAAAGTTTAATTAAGTCTAAAATGTACTCCTGTATGGCTGAAAAAACTCAGAAGTGGAGTCAATGACTTTATTTAAAACGTTCATCATGGATGACTAAATTGCCAGTAATTTGTTCAGTAGGACAATATGTGTTCATATATGACTAAAGCAAGATCAGAGTGAATCAATGGACTACAATATGGCTGATGTGACATCAGAAAGGCGTCAGTATGTATATATAAAAAGTTCAAGACCGATTACTCTTTGGCCAGAAATATATCCACTGGGTCAAATATGCAATACTATATACCTGACATTTCATTAGATGGAGTCAATGATTAGGTAAAGAAAGTTCTTAATCGATGACTATTTTGTCAGAAATATGTTCAGTTGGATTTATATGGACTTCTCTATGGGTGAAGTGAAATCAGGAGTCAAAAAGTATATATAGAAAGTTCAAGGTCAAACGCACTTAGGCTAGAAATATTTTCCTTTGGTCAAATATGGCCTACTGTCTGTCTACGCAGAGTAAATGAGTCTGTATGGAAATTTCATCATCAAGGGCTAATCTGCCAGAAATTTGTTCAGTAGGTCAAATATGCAATACTGTGTGGCTGACATATCATCAGAAGGTGTCAATGAGTATCGATAAAAAAATTTACGAGCGAGGACTAATTTGCCAGAGATATGATCAGTAGGTCCAACTTGGGCTCATATATGGCTTGTAGTAACATTAAAGTGAAGCAAAGAGGACTTGATCGTGGAGTTTTGGAACAAAACAAAACAAAAAATGTTTAAGTAGGTCTAATATGGATTTTGGAATATGGACTCACAAAGGAATTTGTTTTCGTGCAATGCAGTTCAACAGCACCTGCGTTTTGTGTTCACTGAACAATACACAACAAATTAGTGAGTTTTTGTAAGCAATGCAATGAAACAGTGCATAGCCTATATGTTATTCTTGCAATGCAACAGCGTAATGAGTTAGCTATTGCAAATGGAAAATGGAATAATTTACTGAAATGCCATGCCACATGTTGTGTTATATCTCAATGCATAACGGCTGAGTTAGCTCATTCATCGCAAAACAACTAGTTATGTATCTCTTCAATGCAATGTTAGTGCAAAACGTTAGTTCTTGTATAAGATGCAATGAAACAGTGTATATCTTACATGTTGCAGTGCAACAGTACATATGTTTTTTTAGTTAGTTGGTCCCACTTTATATTAAGTGGCCTTAACTACTATGTACTTACATCAAAAAATAAGTACAATGTACTTATTGGGTTCATATTGAATTGCAAAACACATTTTCAGCTATTGAGGTGGGATAAGGGTAAGGTTAGGGACAGGTTTGGCGGTATGGGTAGGTTTAAGGGTAGGTGTAAGGGTTAAGGGATGGGTCAACAGTGAAATTATAAATGTAATTACAGAAATTAATTACAGATGTAATTACATGCAGGTGTTTTTAAAATATAAGTACAATGTAAAAACATGTATGTACACAATAAGTGCATTGTATCAAATTATTAATTTACATGTTAGTACATAGTAGTTAAGGCCACTTAATATAAAGTGGGTCCAGTTAGTTTTTGTATGCAATGCAATGAAACAGTGCATAGCTTATATGTTATTCTTCACTGCACAACGCATTAAGTTAGATCATTATAACGGTACAAGTTAGTTAACATTAAAAGGGCATACTTAATATGTATTCTGTTATGCATTGCAATGTACAGCACATATGTGTTTCTTTTATGCACAGCGTAATAAGTTAACTATTGTAAGCAATGCACTGAAACTGTTCTTGATTCATTGCAATACAAAAGCTTATGCTTATGCAATGCAAAAGTACATATGATTTTTTAAAATTATTTTTTCTGTTCACAGCGTAATAAGTTAACTATTGCAATGGAATACATCAAGGATGAGTTAGCTCATTCATCGCAAAACGAATTATGTATCTCTTCAGTGCATGAGCAATAACGTTAGTTCTTGTACAGGATACAAGGTGCATATCTTACATGTTGCAATGCAACAGCGTAATGAGTTAGCTATTGCAATGGAAAATGGAATAATTTACTGAAATGCCATGCCACATGTTGTGTTATATCTCAATGCATAAAGGCTGAGTTTGCTCATTCATCGTAAAACAACTAGTTATGTATCTCTTCAATGCAATGTTAGTGCAATACGTTAGTGAAACAGTGCATATGATTTTTTAGTTAGTTTTTGTAGGCAATGCAATGAAACAGTGCACAGCTCATATGTTATTCTTCACTGCACAACGCATTAGGTTAGATCATTATAACGATATATAACTTCACTGCACAACCAATCAAGTTACTGCAATGCAATACACGTTATGTGTTATCTCTTCAATGCATAATGGATAAGTTATTACATTCATCGCAACACAATGCACTATGTGTTATCTCTGCGTTAGTTCTCGTATACAATGCAAGGTAACAGTGCATAAATTACATGGTGCAATGCAACAGCGTAATAAGTTAACTATTGCATGTAAAGCACTGACACAAGTCTTGATGCATTGCAATTCAACAGCATATGTGATTTACTTTCTCTTCATTGCAAAAGGAAAGAGTTAGTTCATGTATGCAACGCAGTGCAAAAAGCACCTTTCATGTGTTATGTTCACTGAACAACGATCAAGTTTCTGCAATGCAATGCACATGTTATGTGTTATCTCTTCATTGCATAACGGATGAGTTAGTTCATTCATCGCAACACAACGAGTTATGTGTTATCTCTCCAATGCATGAGGAATACGTTAATTCTTGTATAGGATGCAAGGAAACAGTGCATGTCTTAGATGTTGCAATGCTACAGTACATGTTTTTTTTTTTATTGTTTCTTCTATGCACGGCGTAATAAGTTAACTATTGTCTGCTATGCACTGAAACAGTTCTTGATGCATTGGAACGCACTAGCTTATGTGATTTGTTTTCTCTTCAGTGCACAAAGGAAAAAGTTAGTTCTTGTATGCAACGCAGTGCAACAAACACCTGTAGTGTTCTCTCTTCGCAACGAAACGGAATAACTTACTGAATGCAATGCGCATTTGATGTGTTATCTCTTCAATGCATAACGGATGAGTTAGTTCATTCATCGCAACACAACGAGTTATGTGTTATCTCTCCAATGCATGAGGAATACGTTAATTCTTGTATAGGATGCAAGGAAACAGTGCATGTCTTAGATGTTGCAATGCAACAGCGTAATGAGTTAGCTATTGCAAATGGAAAATGGAATAATTTACTGAAATGCCATGCCACATGTTGTGTTATATCTCAATGCATAACGGCTGAGTTAGCTCATTCATCGCAAAACAACTAGTTATGTATCTCTTCGATGCAATGTTAGTGCAATACGTTAGTTCTTGTATAAGACGCAATGAAACAGTGCATATCTTACATGTTGCAATGCAACAGTACATATGATTTTTTAGTTAGTTTTTGTAGGCAATGCAATGAAACAGTGCACAGTTCATATGTTATTCTTCACTGCACAACGCATTAGGTTAGATCATTATAACGGTATATAACTTCACTGCACAACCAATCAAGTTACTGCAACGCAATACACGTTATGTGTCTTACATGTGTCATATCTTACATGTTGCAATGCAACAGTACATATGTTTTTTTAGTTAGTTTTTGTATGCAATCCAATGAAACAGTGCATAGCTTATATGTTATTCTTCACTGCACAACGCATTAAGTTAGATCATTATAACGGTACAAGTTAGTTAACATTAAAAGGGCATACTTAATATGTATTCTGTTATGCATTGCAATGTACAGCACATATGTGTTTCTTTTATGCACAGCGTAATAAGTTAACTTATTGTAAGCAATGCACTGAAAGTGTTCTTGATTCATTGCAATACAAAAGCATATGTTGTTTATTTTCTGTTCAGCGCAAACGGAAAGAGTTAGTTCATGTATGCAACGCAGTGCAACAAGCATCTTTCATGTGTTATAACTTCACTGCACAACCAATCAAGTTACTGCAATGCAATACAATACACGTCATTTGTTATCTCTTCAACTGCTAACGGATAAGTTAGTTCATACATCGCAACACAATGCACTATGTGTTATCTCTGCGTTAGTTCTCGTATACAATGCAAGGTAACAGCGCATAACTTACATGGTGCAATGCAACAGCGTAATAAGTTAATTATTGCATGCAAAGCACTGACACAAGTCTTGATGCATTGCAGTTCAACAGCATATGTGATTTGCTTTCTCTTCAATGCAAAAGGAAAGAGTTAGTTCATGTATGCAACGCAGTGCAAACAAACACCTGTAGTGTTCTCTCTTCGCAACGAAACGGAATAACTTACTGAAATGCAATGCGCATTTTATGTGTTATCTCTTCAATGCATAAAGGATGTGTTATAGCTCATTCATCTCAAAACAAGTTATATATCTCCAATGCATGAGCAATACTTTAATTTCTTGTATAGGATGCAAGGACAGTAACAGGTATATGAACATAGGATTCAACAGCGTATTGAGTTAGGTATTGCAATGGAATATGGAATAATTTACTGAAATACCATGCCACATGTTGTGTTATATCTCAATGCATAAACGGCTGAGTTAGCTCATTCATCGCAAAACAACTAGTTATGTATCTCTTCAATGCAATGTTAGTGCAATACGTTAGTTCTTGTATAAGATGCAGTGAAACAGTGCATATCTTACATGTTGCAATGCAACAGTACATATGATTTTTTTTAATTATTTTTTCTATTCACAGCGTAATAAGTTAACTATTGCAATGGAATACATCAAGGATGAGTTAGCTCATTCATCGCAAAACGAATTATGTATCTCTTCAGTGCATGAGCAATAACGTTAGTTATTGTTACTGCAATGCAATACACGTTATGTGTTATCTCTTCAATGCATAATGGATAAGTTAGTTCATTCATCGCAAAACAATGCAATACACGTTATTTGTTATCTCTTCAACTGCTAACGGATAAGTTAGTTCATACATCGCAACACAACGCACTATGTGTTTTCTCTGCGTTAGTTATCGTATACAATGCAAGGTATGCAATGCAACAGCGTAATAAGTTAACTATTGTATGCAAAGCACTGACACAAAGGTCAGTTCATGTATGCAACGCAGTGCAACAAGCACCTTTCATGTGTTATACGTTCACTGAACAACCGATCAAGTTACTGCGATACAATGCACGTTGTGTGTTATCTCTTTAACGCATAACGAATGAGTTAGTTAATTCGTCACAAAACAACGAGTTATGTATCTCTTCAATGTATGAGCAATACGTTAGTTCTTGTATAAGGATGTAAGGAAACAGCGCATAAACTTACATGTTGCAATGCAATGCACATGTTATGTGTATGCAATGCAGTGCAACAAGCACCTTTCATGTGTTATGAACGGATTTATTTAACACTGCACAACGGATCAAGTTACTGCTATGGAATACACGTTATTTATTATCTCTTCAATGCATAAGTAATGCGTTAGTTATGTATCTTTAATGCAATGTTAGTGCAATACCTTAGTTCTTGTATAGGATGTAAGGATACAGTGCCTATCGTACATGTTGCAATGCAATAGTACATATATTTTTTTGATTAATTTTCTATTCACAGCGCAATAAGTTAACTATTGCAATGGAATGCATCAAGGATGAGTTAGCTCATTCATCGCAAAACGAGTTATGTAATCTCTTCAGTGCGTGAGCAATACGTTAGTTCTTGTATAGGATGCAAGGAAACAGTGCATATCTTACATGTTGTAATGCAACAGCATATAAGTTATATTAATTTCTTCTATGCACAGCGTAATAAGTTAACTATTGTATTCAATGCACTGAAACAGTTTTCTCTTCAATGCACAAAGAGTCCGTTCATGTATGCAACGCTGTGCAACAAGCATCTGTCGTTATCTCTTCACAGCGAAATGGAATAACTTACTGAAATGTCATGCACATGTAATGTGTTATATCTCAATGCATAACAGCTGAGTTAGCTCATCGCAAAACGAGTTATGTATCTCTTCAGTGCTTGAGCAATACGTTAGTTCTTATATAGAATGAAAGGATACAGTGCCATGTTGCAATGCTACAGTACATATGTTTTTTTTAAATATTTTCTATGCACAGCGTAATGTTAACTATTGTATGCAATGCAATGTGATTTGTTTTCTCTTCAATGCACAAAAGAAAAAGTTAGTTCTTGTATGCAACGCCGTGCAACAAACACCTGTAGTGTTCTCCTTTCGCAGAAACGGAATAACTTACTGAAATGCAATGCACATGTTACGTGTTATATCTCAATGCATAAAGGCTGAGCTAGCTCATTCATCGCAAAACGAGTTATGTATGTCTTCAATGCATGAATGCAATACGTTAGTTCTTTTATAAGATGTAAGGAAACAGTGCATATCTTACATGATGCAATGCAACAGTACATATGTTTTGTTAATTTATTTCTTCTATGCACAGCGAAATAAGTTAACAATTGTATTCAATGCACGGAAACAGTTCTTGATGCATTGGAATGCACCAGCATATGTGATTTGTTTTCTTTTCAATGTAAAAAGGAAAGAGTTAGTTCTTGTTGCAACGCATAGCAACTAGCACCTGTAGTTTTCTCTCTTCGCAGCGAAACGGAATAACTTACTGAAATGCAATGCACATGAAATGTGTCAAATCTCATCTTCAATGCATGAGCAATACGTTAGTTCTTGTATAGGATGCAAGGAAACAGTGTATATCATACATGTTGCAATGCAAGAGCACATATGTTATATTAATTTCCTCTATACACAACGTAATAAGTTAACTATTGTAAGCAATGCAATTTTAAACAGTTCTTTTCTTTTTCTTTTCTTCATTGCAAAACAACAACATATGTGATTTGTTTTTTCTACAATAAAAAAATACGGAATTATACGGAATTACTAGTTACATGTTAGTTTTTTATGCATTGCAAAGCAACAGCACATGTATATGTAATGTGTTAAATCTCAATGCATAACGTTAGTTCATTCATCACAACACAAACAGTTACGTGTTAGCTCTTCAGTGCATAAGGAATAAGTTAGTTTGTGTGCACAAAGCAAGGAAACAGTGCATAACTTATAGGTTAGTTCGTGTATGCACTGCAATGCAACAGCAACTATGTATATTAATTTCTTCTTTCCACATGTTAATTATTGTAAAAGTTTTTAATGCATTGCAATGCACAGATTTTGTGATTTGTTATATGCGATATGTGATTTGATGCATGAGGAATACGTTATTTCTTATATGCAATGCAAGGAAACAGTGTATAACTTACATGTTGTAATGCAACAGCACATTTATTTACGCACATCGTATACTTTGCATATACTCATTGAAGCCTTCTGATGTCAAATCACACTGATAGTACAAATTTGACGAACATATTTATATCATAATAAACATTTTTTTTTTTTTTTCTGTCCTCGATTATGTTTGAACTCCTGAGAATATATTTCTGGAAAATTAGTCCTTGATCATGAACTTTTTATACATACACATGGAATTGTTCTGATGATACATCAGCCATAGTGTATTGCATATTTGACCTAATGTACATATATCTGGCAAATTAGTCCTCAATCATGAACTTTCTAAATATACTTATTGACTCCATCTCATGTTAGATCATTCAGACAGTAGTCCATATTAGACCTAGTAGACTGGCCAAAGAGTAATTGAGCTTGAACTTTTTATACATTACTATTGACTCCTTCTGATGATACCGTGATGCCATAGAGTATTGCATATTTTGACCCAATGGATATATTTCTGGCCTAAGATTATTTGAATCTGAACTTTTAATACATTTAAAAGTATATCTTTTAAAGTGTTACTTCAACCATACAGAAGTCCATATTAGACCTATTGAGTATATTTATGGCAAAACGTTTTATACATAACTGACTCCTTTTGACATATGTCTGGCAAATGACACATTGACTCCATCTGATGTCAGATCAGTACACACAGTAGTCCATATTTGGCTGACAGAACATATTTCTTAGCAAACAGTATTTGATATTGAAAATTTTTACATATACTTATTGAAGCCATCTGATGTCACATAAGCCATAGAGAAGTCCATTTTTGGCCTAGTGAACATATTTCTGACCCAAGAGTCATCGTTCATGAACTTTCTATACAGGCTCATTGACTCCTTTTGATATCAAATCAGCCATATTCGACCAACAGAATACCTTTCTGGCCAAAGAGACTCTGAAAATTAACTTACTATAAACAATCATCGACTCCTTCTGCTATTCAGCTTCATATATGGCTGAAGTAACATTAAAGTGAGTATGGCTGATGTGACTTAAGATCAAGTGCTCTTGAGCCAGAAATATATTCTTTATGTCCAATATGGACTACGGTCTTTCTGATGTAACACATCACAATATCAATGAGTATGTATTGAAAGTTCAAGATTGAGTACCAGTTTGACAGAACTATGTTTATTAGGTCAAATATGCAATTCTCTGTGGCTGACGTACCATCAGAAGGGGTCAATGACTCTACATAAAAGTTAATCATCAAGGACAAATTTGTCAGAAATTTGTTCAATAGGTCAAAATGGGATCATATGTGACTCAAGTAGGATCAGAGTGAATCAATGTATATGTAATGAAAGTTCAAGACAGAGTACTGTTGGGCCAGAAATATGGTCATTAGGTCAAATAGTGACTACAGTATGGCTGATGTGACATCAGAAAGATGTCAGTATGTATATATAAAATGTTCAAGTTCATATGCAATACTTTATACCTGACGTTTCATCATATGGAGTCAATGAGTAAGTAAAGAAAGTTCTTGATCGAGGACTAATTTGCCAGAAATATGTTCAGTAGGTCTCATATGGACTTCTGTATGGGTGAAGTCAAATCAGGAGCAAAAGAGTATATATAGAAAGTTCAAGATGAAGCGCAATTAGGCCAGAAATATGTTGCTTAGGTCTAATATGGCCCACTGTCTGTTTGATGTAACACCCAAAGAGTCAAAGAGTCTCTATAGAAATTTAATTATCAAGGACTAATTTGCCAGAAATTTTTTTCACTAGGTCAAAATGGCGTCATATATGGCTCAGGTAACATCAGAGTGAATCAATGAGTGTGTAATGAAAGTTCAAAATCGAGCACTTTTCAGACAGAAATATGTTCATTAGGTCAAATATGGACTCCAGTAAGGCTGATGTGACATCAGAAGGTGTCAGTAAAATGTTCAAGATCGAGTATTTTTTCGCCGAAATATGTCCATTATGTCAAATATGCAATACACTATGGCTCATGTAACATCAGAGTGAGGCATGTATATAAAGTTCATGATTGAGGACTCTTGGGACTGTAAAACTTTAATCAAGTCTAAAGCTGAAGGAAATAAAACAGAAAGGAGTCAATGACTATGAATGGAAAGTTTAAGATCGAGGACTAATTAGCTAGAAATATGTTCAGTATGCCTAATATGGACTTCTTTATGGGTGAAGTAACATCAGAAGGAGTCAATAGTCATGTGTGAAAAGTTCAAGTTTGAGAACTCTTTGACCAGCAATATGACCTTTAGGTCAAATTTGCAGTATTCTTTGGCTGACGTATCATCAGATGGAGTCAATGAGTATGTATAGAAAGTTCATGATTGAGGACATATTTGCCAGAAATATGTCCATAATGTCAAATATGCAATACTCTATGACTGAAGTAACATCAAAAATGAGGCA
>NC_063060.1:8276700-8298294 GCF_018812025.1 Megalobrama amblycephala | reverse complement strand
TGATATCAACAATTAAGTTCTTGATATCAACAATTGATATCCTGGGAATGAATAAAAGTCAAAACGGCTTGTCGAAGTGTAGGTAAGGCGCGTTAAAAATAGTTTTGACGCAAATTGACAGAGGTTCGATTCCGCCTTTTGCCAAACTCGCTCTTCTTCCTTTTCCCACACTGTAAGAAAAAATACACCATATCTACTCAATAAAAATGAGGCAACAGATTACAAGCAATATTATTAATTAAATTTCACAAGGTTTGGTATTGAGTAAATATAATTAAATGAGACCCTTAATAGTTATCCATTTAATATTAGTAGATTTGAATAGAAACAGTACAGAATTAATTAGAACCTAAACAAAAATAGTGAGTTGAATTGAAAAAGATAAACTCTCTAATGTGTAAATAGTACTAATAAAAATTAATTTAATTCTACATTCTACTCAAATAAGAATTGTATTAACAATTCACTTTTGTGCTTTACACAGCAAAAACTGCAGTGTTAAATTAACTCTCCTGGGAGTACATGTGAGACCATACTCAATTGTGTTAAAGTATTAAAATACCAGTGTTACATGAACACTGAAGCGACATCAAGAATCAGCCTGTGAATCTCAACGACGGTGACAAGCAACATATTCTGATCAACAGATCAACCCTGAACATTAGAAAACAAGCTACTAAAAGTCGCATAAACAGAACAAAATAAATATGAGAATAAAGGAAATTACTAAGACAATTCAGCTCATAATTTATTCATGCAGCAATGCATGATGGGAGCCATGGATGAATTTTGATTGGTGGCACACAGAATGCATGCGTTCTTCTTAATAGCCCAGTGATAACAAAATAAGTTTCTTACCTAAAGTCAACCAGTTAAATGTTGCAAGATGAGCAATATAGAAGAAAACGAACATTCACTGTCTGTAGCCTAATGTTACTCTCTTCAAATGTCTTGTAGGCCTGCTGCATAAAAAAGGTGCACTTTGACAGGAAGTGCTTTTCAATTAAAAATTGCCTGATTACATTAATTTGAATTCACTCAATATTCTCTCCATTTGGGATTAGGTAAATATAATGCTTATGTTTTATTTAACTACAATGGGTAGATTTTATTCCAACCATTTTTATTTGAAATTTAATTAAATATTTGCCTCAAAATCATAAACACAATTATATTGAATACATTTTAACCAAAAACATTAATTCAAATCTACATGACCACAGAATCATTTCTTACAGTGCATCCATCAGATTGGAAAGGCATTTATCTTCAATAAAAATGAAGATATAAAAATAAGATATTCGAAAAGTGTCGAACTTACGAACTTAAGAAATTAAAAAGACTTCCTATTTCTGCGGTTTGTGCATTTTATAAGTCAAACTGCATCGTTGACAAAGTGGATGTAAACTGACTACAACGCACTGCACCATGCAGCACCAAAATTCGCAATAATGGAAGTATACCGCTCAATTCATTTAGTGTATTTATGTATATTGATACACCGTTTACTCTTTTATGAAACTATCATAGTTAATGAAGCCCAAGTGCCACCTACAGGCCTATTAGTGTAGGCTGGTGAAATGGTGACATGAAAAGAAAGGACTTTATTATGTTACCATTTTTGATAATTATGCAGCATTATGAAAAAAGTCTCTTAATAAACTCCTCCTGCATTTATTTGATCAAAAACAGCAATATAGTGAAAGATGATTACAATTTACAGTGATGGTTTTCTATTTTAATATACTTTTAAATATAATTTATTTGCCTATAATTTATGCTGTTCTTTTCTAACATTTTATTCATCAAAGAATCTTGGAAAAAAAGTATCACAGGTTATAAAAAATATTAAGCAGCACAACTGTTTTTGTTATTTGATAATAACATTGATAATAAATCATCATATTAGAATGATTTCTGAAGGACCATGTGACACTGAAGACTGGAGCAATGATGCTAAAAAATTCAGTTTTGCTTCACATAAATCAATATATTTTGAAGTGTATTAAAACAGAAAACCATTATTTTAACTGTAAAAATATTTCACAATATTACTGTTTTTTCTGTATTTTTTGATCAAATAAATGCAGCCTTCTTGCAAAAACATAACCTATATATATATATATATATATATATATATATATATATATATATATATATATATATATATATATATATATATATATATTACATTGCCCCTTTTTTACATTTGAGCCCCTGCCCTGAGGAACTCTCTGCATGTCCCTGTCTGTTATTATTGCACCGTTTAATGTACAACAACACTAATGTACAAATATTATCTGACACCATTTATAAGTAGCCTGTAAATATAGCATCTAACTACTATGTGGCACTTATTGCAAAGAGAATACTTTTTTATAGGGCAAATAGAATATTTAGCTTTTTTCACTTAGTGTAAGTAGCGTATAAGAAATGGTGCTTATTTTCACTTAGTGTAAATAGATTCTGTTGCTATTTTCACTTAGAGCTATTTTCACATTTCGCAGTCTGTTCCCACGGATTTAAACTGTACTCGTCCAAGAAGAGAACAGGCTTCCGGTTATCGCAAATAAAATAATGACATTTTTATATAGGGCAAACAGAATGAATCTTAGGCCAATTACTTTTTGTGTAGGCCTATGTGGAATGCATCAAATTGTCTTAACTGCATGCTTAAAATAATTCTCTGAAGCACTTTTTTTTTTCTAACTCAGAAGACACCGATTTTAGGGTAAGGTCAAGAAGGGATACAGCTACGGACACTGGGAATGCGCTAAATTAATATTTGGTCATTTCATTATTGTATGAGCACGAACAGCCCATTACCAACACATGTATATCAAACTGGAGAAATGTTTATAAACATGTCTGTAAACATATGTATATATGTATATGTAAACATGGAGAACAATAAATGACCACACATGCTGAGTTTTATGAATTTATGATGCTGGTGGTGAGTGTAAAATCAAATTCAAAACAGCCATTTCACCTGGAAGATTAAGGCTGTGATATTAATGTTGGCCACTAGAGGGGGCCATACGATAAGGAATCTTTTAACCTTAATCTTTTCTCTATCATTTTTTTCTTTGTTTTTTCACTTTTACATGCCCCAATAAAATATTATTTGTCAAGTTTCCAGACATGATTGCTGTAGGCCTACATTTAAAAGGAAGAGACCATTTTATTCATCTCTTTTAACATAACATACACGATTCTATTCTATTCCATATTGTTTTGCAGGAAAAAGCTCTGTAATGGAACAGTAGAGGCACTTTACCAAAACAGAAAAAAAAAGTTTACGAATAAAGCATTCATTAGTTATTTTATGATACTACCGTTGTTAGGTTTTAAGTAAACATTATAGTTATAAAGTAAAATGACAATAACAACGACAACAACAATAATAACAGGCTGACAACCCGATGGGCAAGATTACATTCTTATTAAATCATTGTCTCTTCCACTCCGAAACCCACTACAATTGAGAGACCTTCCAGATGCATATTTCATTCAAATATATTATGCAACTGGACTATCAGATGAGTTATCCAGTGTTATATTTAATGTGACATTAAAATGGCCGACGGGACTAGGAAAGAGGTTCAAAAAGACTTTATCATTCATCTTGTCCAATGTGGCCCTATACTTCAAGTTAATGGACAACATATTACTGTAAATAAAAATAATACAAGTTATTAGCACATTACAGTAGCTATCATGCCATATTTACGCATCCATTGGACAGAGAGTGCAAATATTTCGGCTCATGCCATATGAGAAGGTTTTGATGTATCATAATACATCAAAATGTACAGTAATACAGTAAAATGTACAGTAAAAATGTTCAGTAGCCAATAACGTTTTCATTA
Organism: Megalobrama amblycephala; assembly: GCF_018812025.1. Lineage (NCBI taxonomy): Eukaryota > Metazoa > Chordata > Actinopteri > Cypriniformes > Xenocyprididae > Megalobrama > Megalobrama amblycephala. The sequence continues at coordinate 8,294,422 of NC_063060.1, read as the reverse complement.
CACTGTTTTACAATGCACAGGCCTTTAATCAAAGAGAAACACCGGCAATTTGGGCACGAATGACGACACATTCTTGTATTAGAGCCATATGTAAATGTCATGGATGGAACAATAAAAAAAATAGTTCCACTTGATGCATTAGACAAGTGTAATGAAGAACAAAAATAAACATGAAAAACGACATGAGGTTATTTTTCTTATGTTCATGTCAATGGTAAAATAAACGATACAATGAATGCCTTGTTCATTTTTTCCCTTAAGTTCTCAGAAGGACCCCATGGCCAATAAAAACAAACAGGATGTAAACTACTTTTTTTTAACAATTAACAAAAAAAAAAAAAAAAAAAAAAAAAAAATCAAGCCATAATATAATTTTTATGTTTTATTAACTAAATGAAAAAATAAAGGAGCCATTTCTCTGGACGGATGTTCTTCCTCCATCTTTGGCTTACAGAGGATTATGCGAAAACCACATCTCATTAATATTCATTAGCTCATTACCATAGCTATTTTACCTGTAAAAATTGCGTTTCTTAGATATCAGTAATTGAATTTTCACTAGTTGCAAGAGCAATTTCAGATATCAACTGTCTTTGTTGATATCAATAATTACATTGTTACTAGTAAAAATGCAAATTTTTGATATCAAGAATTCAATTGTCACTAGTTGAAATGTCAGTTCTTGATATCAACAATTGAATTGCTACTAGTAAAAATGTTCATTTTTGATATCTGAAGAATGCATTTCTGATATCAACATAATTTCAGATATGTAAAATGGCTTTCTTACTAGTAACAATCAAATTCATGATATCAGAAACTAACATTGTCACTATAGTGACAATCAAATTATTGATATCAAAAACGAACATTGTTACTAGTAGCAATTCAATTGTTGATATCAAGAACTGACATTTCAACTAGTGACAAATGAATTATTGATATCAAAAATTCGCATTTATACTAGTAAGAATTGTATTTCTTATATGTGAAATTGGGATTTCAACTAGTAAGAACTCAATTCTTGATATCAACAATTGAATTTGAATGGCAGTCTATGGTGACATTTCACTAGTGAAAATACAATTAAAGATATCAAGAATTCTAGTTTTTACTAGTGGAAATTCAAAAGTTGATATCAAGAATGAACATTGTTACTAGTGGAAATGTAATTCCTGATATAATTGTTGATATCAAGAATTAAATTGTTGATATCAAGAAGTAACATTGTTACTAGTGGAAATGTAATTCCTGATATCAAGAACTGAATTGTTGATATCAAGAATTCATATCCTGAGATGTAAATAAAAGTCAAAACAGCTTGCCATAGATAACACATAACATGTGCATTGCATTGCAGTAACTTGATCGGTTGTTCAGTGAACTTATAACACATGAAAGGTGCTTTTTGCACTGCATTGCATACATGAACTAACTCTTTCCTTTTGCATTGAAGAGAAAGCAAATCACATATGCTGAATTGCAATGCATCAAGACTTGTGTCAGTGCTTTGCATGCAATAGTTAACTTATTACACTGTTGCATTGCACCATGTAAGTTATGCGCTGTTACCTTGCATTGTATACGAGAACTAACGCAGAGATAACACATAGTGCATTGTGTTGCGATGTATGAACTAACTTATCCGTTAGCAGTTGAAGAGATAACAAATGACGTGTATTGTATTACATTGCAGTAACTTGATTGGTTGTGCAGTGAAGTTATAACACATGAAAGATGCTTGTTGCACTGCGTTGCATACATGAACTAACTCTTTCCGTTTGCGCTGAACAGAAAATAAACAACATATGCTTTTGTATTGCAATGAATCAAGAACAGTTTCAGTGCATTGCTTACAATAGTTAACTTATTACGCTGTGCATAAAAGAAACACATATGTGCTGTACATTGCAATGCATAACAGAATACATATTACGTATGCCCTTAAGGTTAACTAACTTATATAGATTAACTTAATGCATTATGCAGTGAAGAATAACATATAAGCTATGCACTCTTTCATTGCATTGCTTACAAAAACTCACTAATTTGTTGTGTATTGTTCAGTGAACACAAAACGCAGGTGCTGTTGAACTGCATTGCACTAAAACAAATTCCTTTGTGATTTGAAGAGAAAACATAACATTGCATTGCAATAAAACAATTTTAAACTTTCATTTGGTTTCTGCATTAAATAGGTAATACAGAAGTTCTGTTGCATACAATAAGTAACATATAATCCTTGCAGTGTATATAAAATTAACTTATTCCGTTATTCATGGAAGAGATAACATGCATGCTGATGCACGACAATTAACACATTAACATATTAGCAATATATACAACAACTAACTTATTATGTGACGCAATAAAGCCATACAGTAGCCCATATATTAACTGAACATATTTCTGTCCAAAAGTTTCTTGAACTTGAACTTACTATACAGACTCATTGACTCCTTTTGATGTTACATTAGCCAGACAGGACTCCACATTTGTCCTACTAAACATATTTCTGACCAAAGAGTGTTCGATATTAAACTTTTCACATATACTCGTTGAAGCCTTCCTATATCACATCAGCCAAAAAGTAATCCATATTAGAACCTACTTAAACATTTTTTGTTTTGTTTTGTTCCGAAAGTCCACGATCATGAATATTGTATACATACTCTTTGCTTCACTTTGGTGTTACTACAGCCATATATGAGCCCAAGTTGGACCTACTGATCATATCTCTGGCAAATTAGTCCTCGCTCATAAATTTTTTATCGATACTCATTGACTCCTTCTGATGATACGTCAGCCACACAGTATTGCATATTTGACCTACTGAACAAATTTCTGGCAGATTAGTCCTTGATGATGAAATTTCCATACAGACTCATTGACTCTGCGTAGACAGACAGTAGGCCATATTTGACCAAAGGAAAATATTTCTAGCCTAAGTGCGCTTGACCATGAACTTTCTATATATACTTTTTGACTCCTTCTGATTTGACTTCACCCATACAGAAGTCCATATAAATCCAACTGAACATATTTCTGACAAAATAGTCATCGATTAAGAAGTTTCTTTACCTACTCATTGACTCCATCTGATGAAACATCATTTGACATAATGGACATATTTCTGGCCAAAGAAATATTTTTTACATATACTTACTGACACCTTCTGATGTCACATCAGCTTTACTGGAGTCCATATTTTTCACCTAATGAACATATTTCTGGCCGAAAAGTACTCGATTCTGAACTTTCAATACACACTCATTGATTCACTCTGATGTTACTTGAGCCATATATGGAACCATTTTGACCTACTGAGCAAATTTCTGGCAAATTAGTCCTTGATGGTGAAATTTCTATACAGACTAATTGACTCTGAGTGTTACATCAGACAGACAGTAGGCCATATTTGAAATAAGGAACAGATTTCTGGCCTAAGTACACGATCTTGAACTTTCTATATATGCTCTTTGACTACTTTTGATTTGACTTCACCCATACAGAAGTCCATATAAGACCTACCGAACATATTTCTGGCAAACTAGTCCTCGATCAAGAACTTTCTTTCCCTACTCATTGAGTCCATCTGATGAAATGTCAGGTATAATAAAGTATTGCATATATGACCCAATGGACATATTTCTGGCCAAACAGTACTCGATCTTGAACTTTTTTATATATACATGCTTGATGCCTTTCTGATGTCACATCAGCCATACTGTAGTCACTATTTGGCCCAATGAACATTTTTCTGGCTGAAAAGTACTCGATTTTGAACTTTCAATACACACTCATCGATTCACTCTGATGTTACTTGAGCCATATATGAAGCCATTTTGACCTACTGAACAAATTTCTGGCAAATTAGTCCTTGATGGTGAAATTTCTATACAGACTAATTGACTCTGGGTGTTACATCAGACAGACAATAGGCCATATTTGAAAAAAGGAACAGATTTCTGGCCTAAGTACGCTTGATCTTGAACTTTCTATATATACTCTTTGACTCCTTATGATTTGACTTCACCCATACAGAAGTCCATTTAAGACCTACTGAACATATTTCTGGCAAGAACTTTCTTTACCTACTCATTGACTCCATCTCCAAATGACATATTTCTGGTCAAAGAGTACTCGATCTTGAACTTTTTTATAAATACATACTGACGCCTTTCTGATGTCACATCAGCCATATTGTAGTCACTATTTGACCCAATGAACATATTTCTGGCCGAAAAGTATTCAGCCATACAGGAGTCCATTTTAGACTTGATTAAACTTTTTCAGTCCCAAGAGTCCTCGATTCATGAAATTTATATACATGCCTCATTTTAATGTTACTTCAGTCATAGAGTATTGCATATTTGACATAATGGATATATTTCTGGCCAAAGAATACTCAATCTTGAACTTGTTATATATTCTTACACCTTCTGATGTCACATCTGCCTTATTGGAGTCCATATTTGACCTACTGAACATACTTCTGCTCAAAAAGTACTCGATTTTGAACTTTCAATACACACTCATTGATTCACTCTGATGTCACTTGAGCCATATATGAAGCCATTTTGACCTACTGAGAAAAATTTCTGGCAAATTAGTCCTTGATGATGAAATTTCTATACAGACTCGTTGACTCTGGGTGTTACATCAAACAGACAGTAGGCCATATTTGACCTAAGGAACATATTTCTGGCCTAAGTGCGCTTTATCTAGAACTTTTTAAATATACTCTTTAACTCCTTCTGATTTGACTTCACCCATACAGAAGTCCATATAAGGCCTACTGAACATATTTCTGGCAAGGAACTTTCTTTACCTACCTACTTATTGACTCCATCTGATGAAACGTCAGGTATAAAGTATTGCAATGTATACTGGTTAGGAGATTTAGGGAAAAGATGTAGAGAAAATAATTATCAAATGAAGAAAGTACATAAAAGGGCAACTCCATGACCAATGTATGCAACACAAAAATTTCATTCAATTTACAATGTTTGGGACCTCTCCAAGTCAGGGGTTTTTGTTTTTCAGTTGGCCTGGTTGAGTTTCGGTGAGTTGAGTTTTGCCAATTGTGGCAGCGGTTTCTTGTTAGAAGTGGTATATTGAGCTGACGGAAAGGTTTGGTTTGCCAGGCAGTGTTGTCAGTTTGGTTATAATAATATAGCAATAGGCCCACAAGGGGCAGGAATGCAGGTTGAAAAAAGTTAATTTCGAATTCCAAATTCAATTCCACATGACACTTTGTATGTAGAGGATGCCACTTAAAATATTTAGGTACAATGATGAAACGAGCATTTAAAAAAAAAAAAAAAAAAGGGAAGCCATAGACAAACCTCTCAAAAAACTGTTTTCAAAAACAGCTGAAGTACTAAGAGAAATGGAAAACAAGTACATATGTAGGGTTGAAGAAAAGAGCTAAACTAGTTAGAATTAAAAGTAGGCCAATTGAACAATCACCAAGAAAACTCCAACAAAAATGGATAAGTAACCCTGAAAGAAAAAAATATTGCATAAACGTTAGTTGACCGGTCCATAGGGAATTAAAATAATAAGCAGGCCTGCTGACAATTTACACAATTTTTCAAGTTTAACTCCACTGAGGTAAATCTTCTAACTCCTGACTGCTTTTTCGGACAAAATGGCGGATTCTGCGTTCTGATTGGTTAGTTCGCTTGTCAATCAAACTCCCAGCGAAGGGTCAATTATGGTTATAAAATGTATTTCATTAAAAATAAATTTAAAAAAATCCCGTAAAAAAACGGTAATTTTCTGGCAGCAGGGGCGCCAGAAAAATACTGTCAAATAAATGAAAATAAATGTCAGAAAAATAAAACAACGGAAAATAAATGTCTTATTAAATGTATTAAAATAACGGTTATTTTCCGTTATTTTCCGTTATTTTTCTGGCGTCTCTGCTGCCAGAAAATTACCGTCTTTTTACGGGATTTTTTTAAATTTAATTTTTAATGAAATACATTTTATGTGTAATTTTTTTTACAGTGTAAGAAAGTCAAGTCAAGTCACCCTTATTTATATAGCGCTTTTTACAATGCAGATTGTGTCAAAGCAGCTTTACATTGATAATTGGTATATAATTTTCCTTTTAAAGAATAGTGTCAATGCAGGCAGATCAAAAGCACTGTTGAATAAATGTCAAGAATACTGTTGAATATCAAATGTCAAGTCAAATTAAATTAAATTAGGGCTGCACAATTAATCGTATTTTAATCACGATAACGATATCTGCTTCTCCTGATTGATTTTAAATAATCGTCACGATATTGGCCCACTCTATGAAAATGAACATAATTCGGAAATATTGGAAGTAATATTAGGAGTTTCGCTGCTTTTATCTTTTGAAGTTCCTAAAGGTTTCACCAGTTTTCATAATGTTGATCAGCTAGAAATGATTGTTCTTTGCTTTACAAATTTGCCAGGCAATTTGAATCTGGTTTGTCTTATTGCAAACGAATTTTGTTGCTTTAAAATCTAATGTGAATACATATTACAAAGCGCTCACCAAAACCATGTTTTGTATTGATTTACCATCTAACGAAGTTATCATAGTTGGTTAAATTAAGTCGTTGTGCCACCTACAGGCCTTTTGGGTGAATTGTAGGTTGGTAAAGAACTTGCAAAATAGCCATAATTACATTACTCTTTTTGATAGAATCAACGTAATTAATAATCGTGATTATAATTTTGAGGAAACTGTGGCACTGGCTGTCGTGTCGATGAGGCCTTCACAATGGATGATCTAGAAAGACTAATATTAGCGTAGATGCCATTCTTTTTCTGATGTAACGAGTACATCTGGTGTTATAGGAAGTGTTCCCGGTTCCGGCTGAACTAATTTATGCAGCCTAATAATCCTTTAACGGATTTGAAAATATAAATTTATAATGTGTTATGTGTATGCCAGGTTAAAGAGATGCGTTTTTAGTCTAGATTTAAACTGACAGAGTGTGTCTGCATCCCGAACAATGCTAGGAAGATTGTTCCACAGTTTAGGTGCCAAATAGGAGAAGGATCTACCACCTGCGGTTGATTTTGATATTCTAGGTATTATCAGCTGGCCTGAATTCTGAGATCGCAATAAACGTGAAGGACTATAATGCATTAAGAGCTCGCTTAGGTACTGGGGGGCTAAACCATTTAGTGCTTTGTAAGTAATTAACAAGATTTTAAAATCTATACGATGTTTAACAGGAAGCCAATGCAGTGATGACAGAACTGGGCTAATATGGTCATACTTCCTAGTTCTAGTAAGAAATCTAGCTGCTGCATTTTGTACGAGCTGTAGTTTATTTATCAAGCGAGCGGAACAACCACCCAGTAGAGCGTTACAGTAATCTAACCTCGAGGTCATGAACGCATGAACTAACTGTTCTGCATTCTTCATTGAGAGCATATGCCGTAGTTTAGATATATTTTTAATATGGAAGAATGCGTTTTTACAGATGCTACTAACATGACCTTCAAATGAAAGATTGGTATCAAAGAGCACACCCAGGTTCCTAGCTGACGACGAAGACTTAACAGAGCAGCCATCAAGTGTTAGACAATATTCTAGGTTATTACGTGAAGAAGTTTTCGGTCCAAAAATTAGAATCTCTGTTTTTTCTGAATTTAGTAGTAGGAAATTACTACTACGAGAGTGAATTGGTAAGTTTCGTCAGGGCGCGAAGAAATCTCAGTACTATGGTACGGTCTAAATCCTGACTGGAAATCCTCACATCTCATCATTTATATACAAACTGATATTATTTCTTTCTAAAAAGGAAAGAGAATATTGTGATCATAGTTGCGATGAAACTGCCTTTTCTAGTATTTTTGACAGAAAAGTAATTTCTTTCTAAAAAGATTTGAGATTGGCAGAAAAGTAAGATTTGAGATTGGCTATAATTGACTAATTCTTTAGGATCTAGTTGTGGTTTTTTAATAATAGGTTTAATAATAGCCAGCTTAAAAGTTTTTGGTACGTATCCTAATGACAAAGATGAATTAACAATATTAAGAAGGGGATCTATGACTTCTGGAAGCATCTCTTTCAATAGCTTAGTTGGTATAGGGTCTAAGATACATGTTGTTGATTTTGATGATTTAACAAGTTTAGACAATTCTTCCTCTCCTAAAGCAGTAAATGAAATGAATTTTTCCTCAGGGACACTACAATGCAAGGTCTGACACGATACTGTAGTAGACGGTTGCATGGTTATAATTTTCTCTCTAATATTATCAATCTTGCAAGTAAAGAAGTTCATAAAGTCATTACTGCTGTGCTCTTTGGAAACATCAGAAGTTGAAGCTTTATTTCTTGTTAATTTAGCCACTGTATCAAACAAATACCTAGGGTTGTGTTTATTTTCTTCTAAGAGTTTTGAAAAATAGGCAGATCTAGCAGTTTTTAAGGCCTTTCTGTACTCAATAATTTTCTCTCTCCACGAAATGCGAAATACTTCTAGTTTTGTTTTCTTCCAGCTACGCTCCATTTTTCTGGCTGCAGTTTTTAGGGCCCGAGTGTGCTCATTGTACCATGGCATTGGATTAAATTCCTTAATCTTTTTTAAACGCAAAGGAGCAACTGAATCTAATGTGCTGGAAAAGACAGAGACAATAGTTTCTGTTGCAACATCAAGGTCTTCTAAGCTGTCTGGTATGCTAAGGCGATGAAACTGATCAGGAAGATTATTTATAAAGCGATCTTTAGTGGTAGAAGTGATGGTTCTACCATATTTATGGCGGGGAGGCAGTTTAGCCGCTTTCACCAAATGTAATATACACGAGACTAGATAATGATCTGAGATGTCGTCACTCTGCTGCAGAATTTCAACGGCATCAATATCGATTCCATGTGACAATATTAGATCTAAAGTATGATTACGACAATGAGTGGGTCCTGACACGTGTTGTCAAATCTGACCTAAATTATAAGCATTTTAAAATACTTACAATCAGACAGAAGACTTCTCCGTTGTCTGTTCAGGCTCAACGACTTAAATTAATGCCACATGAGGCCGAGTTTAGTTATAAAGTTATAAGTTCATTTATTTATTACATTAGTATTACTAGCATTACATATATTCTACTAACATTCTAGTAATTAAATAAAGTATAAGTATTAATGTCACGTGTAGCTGGTAGAGAGACGAGGCAGATACGGATTTCCACAATCATAGACAATACTTTAATCAACACGAGCAAGGAGTAACCAAACATACACTTAACATAAACAGAGAACGGACGAGGAGTGAAGGGAGTGAGTGCAATATATGGGGAGTGCTGACAATAGAGTCCAGGTGCAGGTGATGAGTGATGATGAGGAGCTGACGAGGGAAGTGAGTGCAGGTGTGGAGAACAGGAGGATCTTGGGAAATGGAGTCCAGGGGAACAAGGGATCCGTGACAGTACCTCCCCCTCCCGGTAGGCGCGTCCTCGCGCCGTAGATGGAACAACCGGGGTGGGCGCCCTGGAGACCTCAAGCCGGAGCAGGGGGAGGAGAAGACTGGAGTGGAGGTGTCCAGGGCGGTTTCCAAGGCCATGGCGGGTCAGGAGACGAAGGCAGCCACGGCGGGTCAGGTGCAGCGGGCAGCCACGGCGGGTCAGGTGCAGCGGGCAGCCACGGCGGGTCAGGTGCAGCGGGCAGCCACAGCGGGTCAGGTGCAGCGGGCAGCCATGGAGGGTCAGGGGCCGAAGGCAGCCATGGTGGGTCAGGGGCCGAAGGCAGCCATGGAGGGTCAGGAGCCGAAGGCAGCCATGGAGGGTCAGGGGCCGAAGGTAGCCATGGTTGGTCCGGGACCGAAGGCTTAGGGCCGTTGAGCCCAGGCGGCGGTGAAGGACCGGCGGGAGATGGCGAAACTGTAGGCTCCGCCGACCGAAGCGCAGCCGGGGCTCCAGAAGGCCGCAGTGGAAGCAGTAAGACAGTCAACAAAACGAACACCGGGGGGAGTGAGGAGGCCAACTGGAACTGAGGGACGGAGTGACGGAGCGGAGACGGAGGAGTGTAGTCCAGAGGGGAGGGCAGGCTGACGAGTGAACAAGGTGTGAGTGGAGGCAGGATGGATACTGGTGAAGCTGGTGGACTGATGGGCAACGGTGGAGCAGAGGGAGGTTGGAGCCGGGGTGAAGGTAATCGCCCAGAGGTCTGAGGTGGAGATCTGGGCGAGGGGGCTTGAGGTGGAGGTGCAGTGAGTACATTAGTGGGAGGAGGCGGGAGAGGGAGGCAGGGAGGGAAAACAGTCTTTGAATTAGAGACTTTTAGAGCAAAGTTCATCATAATAAAGGGCTCGGTGGTGGCAGGAGCGGCTGGCTCGGCGGCGGCGGCTGGAGCGACTGGCTCGGCGGCGGCGGCTGGAGCGGCAGGCTTGGCGGCGGCGGCTGGAGCAGAGGGCTCGGCGGCGGCGGCTGGAGCAGAGGGCTCGGCGGCGGCGGCTGGAGCAGAGGGCTCGTAGGCGGCGGCTGGAGCGGCAGGCTCGGCGGCGGCGGCTGGAGCAGAGGGCTCGGCGGCGGCGGCTGGAGCAGAGGGCTCGTAGGCGGCGGCTGGAGCAGAGGGCTCGTAGGCGGCGGCTGGAGCAGAGGGCTCGTAGGCGGCGGCTGGAGCAGAGGGTTCGTAGGCGGCGGCTTGAGCAGAGGGCTCGTAGGCGGCGGCTGGAGCTAAGGGCCAGTCCATCCCCTCAAACACAACTAGAATGCCCGTTGGAACGGGAGTGGGCTCGCTGGCGGACACTGGAGAGAGCTCAGCAGCAGGCTTGGAGAGGATTGGAGCGGGCTCTGGAGAGACTGGAGCGGGCTCTGGAGAGACTGGAGCGGGCTCTGGAGAGACTGGAGCGGGCTCTGGAGACACTGGAGCGGGCCCTGGGGATACTGGAGCGGGCTCTGGAGACACTGGAGCGGGCTCTGGAGACACTGGAGCGGGCTCTGAGGATACTGGAGCGGGCTCTGGAGATACTAGCGCGGCTTGCTTCCTCCTCCTCCGTTTACGGGACCCAGTTGAGGAGTGTGGGTTCCGTGTGGGGCAGGCAGGGAGTTCGCTGGAGGGGTATGCGGAGGAAGACGGAGGTTGACTGACTGGCCCGGCCAGCCGTGTTTCTAGATGGACTGGAGACATACACTGATCCTGAACCTCATCCACAAAGAATTTGGAGCCATTTAACCACAAAATTAAATTGATAGTTTCACTTAAGGAGAAACGATAATCAGGTTCATCAAAACGGATAGTGTCGTCATCCAATCCATCCAGAAACAAGGAGATCAAACATGCTTCAGGCCAGTCAGACAAGAAAGCAAGCTCAACGAACTCCTCCACATACCTCTCCAGCGAATGACCCACCTGAAGGAGCCCGATGAGGCGATCGCCGGTTGACAGATGGGAGAGAGGCGTTGGAGGAGCAAGAGCCAGGGAGCTGGGGAAAGTCTCCATCTTTTTTTTTTTGTGGAAAATCCGAGCTGTATAGGTCCGTTCTTCTGTCACGTGTAGCTGGTAGAGAGACGAGGCAGATACAGATTTCCACAATTATAGACAATACTTTAATCAACACGAGCAAGGAGTAACCAAACATACACTTAACATAAACAGAGAACGGACGAGGAGTGAAGGGAGTGAGTGCAATATATGGGGAGTGCTGACAATAGAGTCCAGGTGCAGGTGATGAGTGATGATGAGGAGCTGACGAGGGAAGTGAGTGCAGGTGTGGAGAACAGGAGGATCTTGGGAAATGGAGTCCAGGGGAACAAGGGATCCGTGACAATTAAAAAGTTCTTCAGTCAAGACAATATCAGCGATGGAGGCTTCATCAGCTTTGGTTCTGGTGTCGGAGAAGCCGTCTCAGGTGTGAAGCAGCCCCCTCCTGTTCTCTTCATGTTCTAGCCTTTTATAGACTATCTGACCACTTAATGTCATCTTCTTGGGAATTCCCCTCATCTGTCTATATACAGGTGCTGGTCATATAATTAGAATATCGTGAAAAAGTTCATTTTTTATTGTAAATTATTTTAAAAAATGAAACTTTCATATATTCTAGATTCCCTACATGCAAAGTAAAACATTTCAAAAGTTTTTTTTTTTTTTTAATTTGTTGATTAGAGTGTACAGCTCATGAAGGTCTAAAATACAGTATCTCAAAATATTAGAATATTTACATTTGAGTTTTATTAAATGACCATCCCTACAGTATAAATTCCAGGTACCTCTTGTTCTTTGAAACCACACTAATGGGGAAGACTGCTGACTTGGCAATGGTCCAGGAGACAATCATTGACACCCTCCACAAAGAGAGTAAGTCACAGAAGGTCATTACTGAATGGGGTGGCTGTTTACAGAGTGATGTATCAAAGCATATTAAATGCAAAGTTGACTGGAAGGAAGATATTGGGTAGGCAAAGGTGCACAAGCAACTGGGATGACCACAAGCTTGAGAATACTGTCAAGTAAAGCCGATTCAAACACTTGGGAGAGCTTCACAATGATTCGAATGAAGCCGGAGTCAGCGCATCAAGAGTCACCACACTCAGACATCTTCAGGAAAAGGACTACCAAGCCACTTCTGAAACAGAAACAACGTCAGAAGCATCTTACCTGGGCTAAGGAGAAAAAGAACTTGACAGTGAACAGTGGTTGGAAGTCCTCTTTTCAGGTAAAAGTAAATTTTGCATTTCATGTTGAAATCATGGCCCCAGAGTCTGAATGAAGACTGGAGAGGCACAGAATCCAAGCTGCTTGAAGTCTAGTGTGAAGTTTCTGAAGTCAGTAATGATTTGGGGGGGCCGTGACGTCTGCTGGTGTTGGTCCATTGTGTTTTATCAAGTGCAAAGTCAATGCAGCCATCTTCCAGGAGATTTTGGAGCACTTTATGCTTCCATCTCCTGACAAGCTTTATGGAGATGCTGATTTCCTTTTCCAGCAGGACTTTAGCACCTGCCCACAGTGCAAAAACCACTTCCAAGCGGTTTGCTGACCATGATATTACTGTGCTTTATTAGCCAGCCAACATGCCTGACCTGAATCTATGGGATATTTTCAAGAGAAAGAAAAGAAACAGCCGATCCATCAATATACAGATGATCTGAAGGCTCAATAGTGCCTCAGCAGTGCCACAGGCTGATCACTTCCATGCCACACTTCACTGATGCTGTAATTTGTGCTAGGAGCAAGTCATTTGCTGTAATATGTGCTGCCGACCAAGTATTGAGTGCACAAATGAACATACTTTAAAGAACTTGAACTTTTCTGTTTTGCAAATCCATTTTTTGATTGATCTTAGGAAATATTCTAATATTTTGAGATACTGGATTTTGGACTTTCATGAGCTGTACGCTCTAATCATCAAATTTTAATAAAAAAACTTTTGAAATGTTTTATTTTACATGTAGGGAATCTAGAATATATGAAAGTTTCATTTTTAAAAATAATTTACAATAAAAAATGAACTTTTTGATGATATTCTAATTATATGACCAGCACCTGTATAGAGGCCTTGTCTCTTTGTTCTGGACTCTTCTCCTCTGCTGTGTCCTGCGCTTCTGATCAAGACATCCTTGTCATGGAAAGAATGACAAATGCAATTGCAAGTTAATCTCTTTATTAGAGCTTCACACACAGAGTAGGTCAGCAAACGGAGAAGACAACAACAGGAGAGTGGTGACGCAGGGACTTCGATGGGCAGCGGGAATCCAGTGGTGAGGTGAGAAGGTGTCGTGAGTCCGTGAGTCCGTGAGTCCGTGAGTTCAATCCAATGTGAGAGTCCAACGAAGAACAGGAACAGGAAACAACGACGAGATAATCCACTCCGGGGAACAAACAAACACAAGAGAGCACAGGACAAACACCAGGACTCCAAACAACGATCTGACAAACACAAGGCGTTAAATAGGCAGATGGTAATTGCACACAGCTGCCGCTGATCAAACAATCAGCAGCGACGCCCACACGAACAATCAACCAGACACACCCACACAAACACACAGACACCAGAATGAGACAGCGGATTCATCAACCATGACAGTACCCTCCCTCCTAGGAACGCCTCACGGCGTTCCCAGAACCACCTACCTGTCGATTGTAATCATCAATAAGGGAGTGATCCAGGATGTCCCTAGCAGGAACCTAACTTCTCTCCTCCGGACCGTAACCTTCAGAATCCACCAAGTACTGGAATCCACGTCCCCTCCGCCTTGAGTCCAGAATACGATTGACCGAATAAGTAAGCTCCCCGTCTACGAGTCGCGGCAGTGGGGGAACCGGAGTAGGCGGATTAAGATGTGAATGAAACACAGGTTTAATTTTGGAGACATGAAAGGCGGAATGAATTCTCCTGTACGCTGGAGGAAGTTTGAGTCGGACTGCCACCGGACTAATGATCTTGGTGACAGGGAACGGGCCGATAAATTTGGGAGCTAACTTGTTAGAAACGGAGCGGAGCGGAATATTGTTGGTAGAAAGCCACACTTTTTGACCCACGACGTATACGGGAGGCTTCGACCGGTGGCGATCAGTCTTAGCCTTGGTGCGCACCCTCACTTGCAGAAGAGTCTCACGGGCTCTACTCCAAGTACGGTGGCACCTCTGGACAAAGGCGTGAGCGGAGGGGACCGTGACTTCGGATTCCAGACTGGGAAAAACAGGTGGCTGGTAACCTATGCTACATTCAAACGGTGAGAGGCCCGTGGAAGACACTGGTAACGAATTATATGCGTACTCAATCATAGAGAGTTGTTGGCTCCAGGAGGAAGGATTCTTGGAAGCCAAACATTGCAACATTCTCTCCAAATCTTGGTTGGCTCTCTCGGTTTGACCATTGGTCTGGGGATGGAACCCAGATGAAAGACTGACAGTCGCCCCCAGTAATCTACAAAACTCTTGCCAAAATTTGGACACAAATTGGGGACCCCTGTCGGACACCACATCTACCGGGAGGCCATGTAACCGAAAGATGTGGTCAACGACAGTTACCGCTGTCTCCTTAGCAGAGGGTAATTTGGTTAAGGGAATGAAATGAGTCGCCTTCGAGAATCGGTCCACTACGGTCAAAACGACCGTGTACCCTTGAGAGGGTGGGAGGGCGGTGACAAAATCTAGCGCAATGTGGGACCAGGGTCTCGAAGGGACAGACAGCGGTTGGAGTAACCCATCTGGGGGTCGGTTGGAAGTCTTACCAGTGGCGCAAACCGAGCAAGCCAAAACAAAACTGCGAATGTCACGAGCCATGGCAGGCCACCAGAATTGTTGCTTAACCAAAAACCTGGTACGATTAACCCCTGGATGACAAGCTACGTTGGAACAGTGACCCCATTTGATAACGCAGGACCTCAACCTCTCCGGCACAAATAAACGATTCGGTGGGCACCCGGGCGGAGGCGTTACCCCTTCTAAGGCCACCAAGACCTTCGATTCGACCTCCCATGTAAGAGTGGAGACCACTAATGTCTCGGGAAGAATACACTCGGGAGTAGACGGGCGTTCGGAAGGATCAAAAATGCGAGATAAAGAATCAGGCTTGATGTTTTTGAAGCCCGGGCGGTACGAGAGAGAAAAATCAAATCGTCCAAAAAAAAGTGCCCACCGAGCCTGTCTGGAGTTAAGTCTTTTAGCTGATCGGATATACTCTAAGTTCTTGTGATCAGTCCAAACGATAAAAGGTACCCCCGAACCTTCCAACCAATGTCGCCACTCTTCCAATGCTAATTTGACTGCCAACAACTCTCTGTTACCAATGTCATAATTGCGTTCGGCGGGAGATAAACGATGAGAAAAATACGCGCAAGGGTGCATCTTATCGTCTGTGGGAGAACGCTGAGATAACACTGCACCTACCCCCACCTCTGACGCGTCGACCTCCACCACGAACTGACATGAGGAATCAGGGGCAATGAGAATGGGAGCCGAAACGAAGCGACTTTTCAGTTTGGTAAATGCAGCCTCCACTGCATCGGACCACCTGAACGTCGTTCTGGGGGAGGTCAAGGCGGTCAGAGGTGTGGCTAGTTGGCTGAAATTGCGAATAAACCGCCGGTAAAAATTGGCAAACCCCAGAAACCTCTGTAGGGCCTTACGGGAATCTGGACTTGGCCAATCCACCACAGCCTTAACCTTGTCAGGATCCATGCGCACTCCCTCAGACAAGACGATGTACCCTAGGAAAGAAACAGACTGTGCATGAAAATCACATTTCTCCGCCTTGACAAAAAGCCCATTCTCTAACAGACGTTGAAGCACTCGTCTGACGTGTTGAACATGCTCCTGGAGAGACGAAGAAAAAAATCAATATGTCATCCAGGTAGACATAAATGAACTGGTCAACCATATCTCTCAACACGTCATTGACGAGTGCCTGGAAGACCGCTGGGGAGTTGGACAGCCCGAAGGGCATGACCAAGTATTCAAAGTGCCCCCTAGGGGTGTTAAAAGCGGTCTTCCATTCATCCCCCTTCCTGATACGAACCAAATGATATGCGTTTCTTAAGTCCAATTTAGTGAAAATGGATGCTCCTTGCAACCTCTCAAAGGCTGAAGACATCAACGGCAAAGGATAAGTATTCTTTACCGTGATGTTATTCAACCCTCGGTAATCAATGCAAGGTCGCAAGGAACCATCCTTCTTCCCCACAAAAAAGAACCCCGCCCCCGTTGGAGAAGAGGAAGGGCGGATGAACCTCGCTGCCAGATAATCAGAAATATATTTCTCCATGGCCTCCCTCTCGGGAGCGGACAGAGAGTATAACCCTCTGGAGTCTGAGGCTGATTTGGGGCCTGGAGAAGTTTTGACATGCCCTGACATTTGTGCTTTTTTCAGTTGTTCATAAACATATTAATGGAAAAAGTGTCATTACACTGTATTCAGCACAAACTAGGCTACAATAATATGTGAGGAACATGTATGTACATGTTTGTGTTTTTGAAGGAATAACATTTATGCGTGGTTATTGAAAAAACAAAAAACTTAAGTCACTGAAATAAGGCCAAAAAAAGTATAGTAAATCTGTGTTTACAATACTTTAGGGTATTGGAGGTTGTAAACTAGAGTTTTTGCTTAAAAATTATGTAAAAATTATGCTGCCTACTCCTTCATATGAAACAATATATTGATTTAGGTTTTGTAAGACACTTTTTGCCAAGAAACACAGTATGTGTGGAGGCGTGAATCACCACTGAATAATGGGCCATTCTCACCTGAGAAGACAAAAGAATTGCATAGTAATGAGCTGAAATGACTTGCATATTAATGAGGCATTTCAGTCAGGTAGGCTGTGAAAAAAACCTTCTGTGATGTCTCAAGCTCATCATGATATATGAAACATACAGAAAAATATTATTACAATATAAAGTAATGGTTTTATATTATACTTTAAAATATAATGTATTTCTGTGATGCAAAGAGTCTGAATATAGGCTTTTAGTTTAAAAGCATGCACATTTGGAGAAATATTGGATTCTCATATGCTTATGTCAATTTTCTATACAGAGGAGTTATATTTATTTAATATTCATTGTCATTACTATGAGCGCTGGTGTTTTCAATTCATCCTTGAAGTCGGAGGGCGCTCTCTGTGCATTTTTAGTCCACAAATTCATCTAAAAGAAGAAGAGGCTATTCCATGAATGGAGTTTCCAATTCATACTGCAGCCGGAGGGCGCTAAAGAAACAAAAACTCATCTAAAATTCATCTATAGAAGAAAAGAAAACAGGAACTAACTGCATGTCTTCTAGAGCTC